>NW_025953956.1:0-10925 GCF_022497035.1 Daldinia vernicosa | reverse complement strand
CCCCTCCCCCCCCCGCCCCCGCCCCCGGCCCCCCCCCCCCCCCCCCCCCGCCCCCCCCCCCCCCCCCCCCCCCCCCCCCCCCACAGCAGCTAGATGGTGTGATTTCTGTGTTTTAGTCTTTTTATTTATTCATTGTACGTTCGGAGTTCTGGTCTGATTAGGGGGCTCACGGGTGTGGTATGCATTAGGTACATAGTTATACTAGGCAGTCGGTTTTAGGTATTCATCCAATTCTACATATGTGATCTGAAGAGAGGGTTGCTGCATTCAAGTCAAGAATTCTTGGATGTTTATGTGGAGTCAGTCGATATTACACTTTCAATAACTAGTATAGTTAGTAACTAACTAGCTAGCTGTTATAAACAACTACAAACTACCCACTACGACAGCATACTGCCTAGTTAGCTTCCAGGTACACATCTACATAGCAGCCCATTCTATACAGAAAGCCCTAGCTCGCGGAGCGTTAGGATTTTCATCTATTCCCTCCTTCTTTTTCCGATTCTTATCCGTGCCATCACCTACCACAGCCCCGCCAATCAAATACCCCTTCTTGACATTCGTACCCAGTCGTCCGCCGGCGACGAGATCCAACACGGCAATCTCCTCCTCCCAACCGTAACTGGCGGCCTGGAAGTGGCTGTGGAAACGCAGGGGGTCGCCGGGGTACACGTTGTAATCGCAGCCGAAACGCAGGCCGGGCATCATGTAGTAGCCGCGGTCCTGCAGGTGCGCATATAGCGGGTACGAGGGCGGGACGGTCACGGAGGCGGAGAAGGGGAAGGGGAAGGGTCCTTCGGGAGGGGCATGGGGAGGAGAAGGGGGGAGGATGAGGCTGCTTGTTGTGGGTGTTATTGCGAAGGCGGGGTGGTCTTCTGCTTGGAGAAGTTGGGAGTGGGAGGGGACGCCACTTGACGGTGGCGGGGAGGGAGGGCTGAAGAGACTTGTGCTGGTCTCCTCGTCGTCTGCTTCGAGGCTTGCCTCGTTTTCTGATTTCTTCGGCTTTACTTTTTCTTTCTTAGTAGTAGTAGTAATCACTTTTGGCTTCGCGCTCAGCTTGCTCTCCGCAGCCGCCATCTGCGCCATCCTGCCCTCAGCTTTGACAGACTGCAAATATCTTCTGCGCGCGTCGTCATCTAGAATAGCAAGGCGTGCAGGATGGAACGCGGCGTCGTCTACGATGTATGCTACGTTCTTGTCGACGAGGACCTGGGCCTCCTCGGGCATCAGCTCGATAGGCAAACCCATGAAGATGTTCTGCTGGGGATTCTGGGGAATCGTCCCGACGAACACGGAGCAGATGTTGTGGTTCTTGCGCAGGTGCATCACGTCGTCTATATCGAAGAGCAGGTACCGCCCCGCGACCTTGGATATCCTCACGGGAGGCCGGCTTACGGTAGAAGCCGCCATCTCCACAGAGGGCATAAATATTTCTGTCTGTTTGTGCGTCAGGTCAGCATTGGTACTGATGAAGCTTGTCATATATAATGTAGAATAATTTGGGCGATCATATTTTTCCAGATAGAAGGTTGTCAACATTATTATTTCAGTGGATTGACAGATTATTAATTATTAATCATTTCGAAGGAGTGTTTTGAGAAAAAACAAGATTATCGACTTACCTGTTGTGGTTGTTGAAGATTGGAAAAAAACCAAAAAACCAAGAGGGGGGTTTTTTTTGTCAAACTTGGAGAAGTCGACGAAAATTTGGGGTTCTAAGTGGGGTCGATACAGTACGAAGTACCAGTTTTAAGAATTAGCACTGTGACAGCCAGCCATACATCTTAGTTGAATAGGTATGTAAAAGAATTCTCAGAATTCCATGCTTCCTTTGCTGGAATCTACCTTCTTCTTTTCCTCTTCATCTTCACCAACTGGAGGCAAGTAGAACGGCTTTATCACAAAACCTTTAGATCGACTCAAGCTAAACGATAGATCCCCGTGAGCAGCATAGCCCTCAGAAGAGCCCCCGCCCTTTTCGTGGAAAACCGGTAAACTGTGGACTTTTAGAAGACCCTGAGTCTGCTCTTCGGATTTGGAATCCGACTTGGAAGACGGAGGAGGGGCATGAACAGCGCTGGACTGGAGCGGGATAAGTTCCAAAACACCATCGGATAATAACTCCATCCAACGTGTAAGTCCTGTAGTCCTAGGGTAAAGTGATAGCGGCAAAGTTATAATAGCCGTAAGCTTTCCCGGATACTGCCTTAACAACGCTCTAAGCGCGTGTAAAAACTGTAAAACTTCTTCGGGTCGAGTAGACGAGCCAGCGTATCCCGTCGGGGATAAGATACTCGGCACTATAATACGATGAATCCACGACGGCGGTGAATTTGCTAGCTTGTAAGCTACATCCTTGATGAACACCTTGAAAGGCGACGTTGAATCTTTCGTACGGGAAGGCAAACCCGGTATGCTCATCGAGGGGTGAAAGCCAATTTGACCCTTGACGTTAGTGGGACTGAGTCTTTTGGTAAGATCGAAAGAATGACAGAAGATAGAAGTAGATTCAGCCGCAGAATTACTTCGCTTCTGAGTCGCATTTCTGTCTCTCGGGGCTCCCCCAGACGACAAGCTTTCGTATCTCCAAGCTATCTTCATCTTGTCATCTGAGGGAGTCTCCGACTTGCCTGATGATTTCTTGTCCTCTGTCGAAAGACCCGGGAGCTCATGGCGCCAACTTTCGTGTAAGCCGAGGACATGGATTTGATGACCCTGAACCATACCCTCGGCGGCATAATAACGGAGAAGTACGCCGGCGAAGTCGGTAGTACCATGCTCCCCGATGAGAAGTGATGTGCCCAGGGGTAAGCCAGCATGTCCAGCAAGTAGACCGTCTAGAGAAGCGGTTCCGGTAGAGGTAGTCGGTCGACCATCGACAAGAGACGGTCGAACTCCGGGGATAGATACATTTTCAGTCTTGGATGGGGCTGACTGAGATGAAGTTGAGCTGCTGATCACAGCATTTCTTTTTCTGAAAGACATGACCACGGCATCAAGTTGGTAAGATTCCCCAATTATGTTTGATGTATTATTAAGTTATTAAGTCGAAGCAGTGAAAGAAAATGGTGTAGGTTATTGGCATATACATTTGGGCTTCTATTCGAGAAAAATAAAGTCGAGAAAAATAAAGCTGGGCAGCTTATCTCCAATTAATGAATAGGTACCTATGTACAATACATATCCCATAGGTAGTTTCGTGCGTCACAAAAATGTTACTACGTCACACGCCCTCTTTACATAGTAAGTCTTTACTACCTAAATCCCCTGGAAAGATAGGTACCTTACCTGCTTTTAACTCTTAGCAGAGCCCCAAAGACCCCCTGTAAATACAAGGCTTCACCGCTTTCAGTAGGCACCCCGCAATCAACGGCGGAATTCCATATACCTAGAGCTTCCATTAAGAAAAGAAAAGAAAAAAAAGCATATCTTAATATCCATCGTCCTTCCCACCTCCCACCTCCCAACCCGATAACGCCGCCAAACCACGCCCGTTCGATAAATCCATCCATCTAGAACCCAATCGCCCAAACTAAACACTAAACCAAGCCAAAAAAAAAAAAAAACAATACAATACCTTCCCTCAAAAATGTCGAACCTCGCAGCAGGCGACGCGCAGCTCTTCGAAGACACCTTCACGGTGACGACCTACGACCAATCCAAATACGACCGCGTGGCGCGTATCGGCGGCACGTCCACCGACAACCTGACGACGATGCAGCTCGACATCAACATCGAGCTGTTCCCCATCCGCGTCGGCAGCAACATCGAGGTCGTGCTGGCTACTAGCCTGTCGCTCGATGGTTCTAAAGACGAGGAGGAGGAGAAAGGATGGCGCCACGTTCGTAACGAGTCCTCCCTTGCCGATATGTACGACTACGTGTGCCATGGCAAGATCTACAAGTTTGAGGATGGTGTTGATGGTCAGACTATGTATGCGACTTCTCTTACCTCACCATTCACCATTCCCCTTTCCCCTTTCCTTCTCCCTTCGTTATTCTGTTTTATTTAATCTTCACGTTTTCTGCTTATACCGGGCAGTACTAATATGGCCGTAGTCGCGCGTACATCTCCTTTGGCGGGTTATTAATGATGCTGGAGGGTCCCTATAAGAAGTTAACGCCGTTGCGTGTCGACAACACCTACCTCCTAGTTAAGAAATGATCTACTATTGCATAGTGCTCTTTGCTCGCCCATTAGCGAGACCACGGCTGATTCACGAGTTAATGCGAGTTATAATCTGAAGGCCAAAATGTAGAGAGGATGGTTATTGCATGTTACAGCTACGCTTGAGATACCAATGAACGCTTATTGCGGCCAAATCATGAACTAGAGCTATTCTACTAGTAAGTCGTGGCCAAAGACGCCTAGATCGCTGGTAGGATATTCAAAGGGGAGAAAGGCGACTGAGAGCATTGTTATGTGGTTGACGGTCCAACTTGATGGGGACCCGGGAAAGGTAGTTTACGATGTAACCGGCTCACGATCTCATCGTAGTTGGGCTCGTTCTCTGGTGTCAGGATCTTATGGCGGATGAAGAAATCGACCAGGATAAGAGCACAGTTAGGCTTGAACTTCCCTTGGGCAAGTTTCTCTTGGACCTCTTCGACCGTCCACAAGTAAAAGTCCGCCACCTCGCCATCCTTGGGCGTAGGAACAAAGTCTGTAGGCAGCTCGATATCGTAAACCCATTGGGTTTCAGGATAAATCTGACCTGCCTCACCGCCTGCTCGTTCGTCCGTGATGTAGATGTACGTGACCATGCCGGCAAACTTGGCTCGTTCGCGCATGAGCGTTTCAGGTAGATCGGCTTCCTCGTCTGCCTCTCGGATTATACATTCGAAGGGGTCTTCTCCTGTCATAAGACCGCCCGCCACAGAGTTGTCTAGCATGCTGGGATACGTAGACTTGTTAGCTGCCCGTTGAGCCACTAATATCTTCATGCCGTAACTCGCCGTGTCGTCCTTGACAAAGGCCGTCATATGCACCCCGTAACGCATGATTCCCAGGAGGCCCGTTCCACTGCGCTCAGCGCTGAACAGGACTTCCTCATTGCTGCCGTAGACAGGCCATAGTTCGTTCCGCCAGCCCCTTAATATATCAAATGTATGGCTTTCCCGCCAATACTGCATCAAGCGGGCCACAAGCGCAGTTCTTTCGGCTTCCGTTGGCAGCTCGAAAGCACGCACCGTGCGTTTGGCTTCATCCACAGTTACGGGTCCGCGGATTTCTTCCGGTGTAGCGAGGAGCTGTTTAACGACTGAATCGAGCATATAGCCAAGGGTTTGTCCATCCTTCCAGACTAGGGTGTAAAGCGTATCGGTAAGGGCCTTGTATGCTTGAGGCTCCTTGTCTGGGTAAGGAAAGCTACTCTCTCGCAAATTGTTTAGTTCTAGTCTACCACTCTTTTTATAAGAGAAGCTTCAACTTACGCATCAGCCTGCTTCATAATATCGAGGTTACTCATTAAACACGGCATCTCGGCTAATGCGTTCGGAGTGAGTTGAGAGCCCCTTAATTTTCTTAGTGTCTGATGTATATTTGATACAGACGAAGCAGAGCTGTAAGCCCTATGAGAAATAAGTGAACGTTTTGTCGTTAAGATAGAGTTAACCCAAATATCAGAATCCCCAGGTTTGTAGTCACTGCCGTGAAGTTGTAGTGGGAAATGTATTGTTCTGTTCTGCCGGAAAAGATGGTAATAATTCGCTTGGTGCCCTTTAATAAGAGGGTTGAGTTGTAGATGATATCCAAATTCCTTTGCTGTAAATTTGCTTGCTGTCTGGCGCTTTAAAAGACTATTAGGTCTAGGTAGGCATCTTGACATGTCTTTTAAAGATTTTAATATCAGAATTTTGATATTAAGACTGAATGAGAATAAGAATGAGTGAGATCCAATAGCGTTGTCTCTTTGTGGTAGTACCTACTTACCTGACCAAACCGTTACTTCACAATCTGCATGTTCCTGCTTCATGAACAAGTTGCAACTTCTTCGATGTTACCTGCATACACATCTCAGGCTGCAGGCGCGGCATTAGGGCATTCTAGATACATGTAGGTTAGGTAGGTTCAATAGGTACCTAGGTACATACATAGGAGGTACATAGCTACCAGATGCAGCAAGACTTGCATAAGTCTTAGCGCACCTCTGCCTCTCCACACCACACCCATGACGTTGAAATTTGTACAATACGGAATTAGGTACCCAAGTATCTTTGTGAAGCTTCCAGCATCTAATCGCATCCCGAATTCTTCTACCTTCGCTTCCTTCTAAGTCATATGTCACATACGCTTTCACCGCGAGGTGGTTGAACCCCTCCTAGGGTCCCTGATTAAAGACGTAACAGAACGTCTTTCTTAAGTCATCTATCTCCATTAGGCACCAATTGATCGCCTTTTAGCTTAGCTGCAAACAATCGTTACCTAGGTAGAGATCGAAAATACCTACAGGTCGAATTAGACGGAATGGAAACAACAACAACAATAATGGCACAACAACAACAACAGACGACCCAGCCGCTCTTCGGCATCGTCCCAGCCGGACAGCCGCTTATTACCGTGCCCTCCTCCCAACCTAGCCCCACGTCGTTTCTATACGCGATCCCGCATCCCGTGCCCTCGCCCGAGAACCCCACCCCGAAACCCTTCGCCCACATCGCCGTCTTCCTCCTCCCTGGCGTTACCCTCCCCGAAGGCACCGCTGCCGCCATCTACGTGGCGCTGAACCCGACCGCTTTAGCCAGCGGCCAAGAGGAGCCCAACTTCAAGTTCCTGGGGGGCGTGGGGCCCGGCAAGGAGAGCGCCGTGTTCAAGCTCTCTCCACCTTCTTCTTCATCATCTACTCCTAACCCCGAGGGCGTGATAATCGGGATCAGCGTGGAGGACGCAGCATCGGTAGCCGAGCGCATCCAGCAACTGCACGCGAACGACTCCAATGGAAATACAACGCAGCAGCAGCAGCAGGCGTCGGCCCAGGTCCTGGCACAGCGCATAATACAAAACGCATTCAACTTCCTAGCCGGGTTCAGCGGCAAGGTAGGCGCCGAGGGCACCGAGGTCGTGCCTCTAAAGGCCTTCCAAGAGTGGTGGCGCAAGTTCGAAAACAAGGTCCGGAACGACCCTACGTTTCTCGAGAGGGAGCAGGAGTAATTGCAGCAGTATTTTCCTCAAAGTGGGAGGCTTAGGTACTACGTATATTGCATAGGACGAGAAAATAAGGGAGACGGGGAAAAGGTGGAAGAAAATGGTAGCAGACTTCTACTGCTGTTGGCTGTTCTAATATTTGACTCCCGTGAGGAACAGGCCGGTCGAAAAGGTTGAATATAAAAGGATAGATTTTCCTTGGTAGAGAAGGACGATGCCACGGCCACCACCTCTGAGCTATGGTCGAGCGATACTGGAATAGACAAAGGCTATTGCATATCTAGGTAGAGGTTTCTAAAAGTTTCATAGGCTTTCAATTTAGTGTATATAAATCTCACGCCAAATACTACTTCACCAGTCAAGTAAGATCAACTACATAATATATATCAATTGCGTGACCACGCGTGACCACCAGTACGGCTGGCCGTGTATGAATATCTGACAACTACCCCCGTATGCAACAACAAACGTGGCGAGCTATGAAGGTATCTACTAAGAATCCAATGTGCTTTTACTCGTCAACCCATATATCGGGGCCCGTCTCAGGCATAATACATAAAATCCGTCACTACCAGAACTCCTTCCCTAGGTATGTAATCCTCTCCTGGGTAACTCCGAACCTGTAGCCCCTACAAGGAGTGTGCCGCCTGGACAATGCAAGGTGATTGCCCAGTAAGGATAAGAATAGAATATACAAGTTTATTAGTCCTCCGTCAAGGGGCTCATTAATGGACTCTTAAGCCTCGTAGGACTGCCCGCTCGACTCCTCCGTCCAGCTGTTAACATTTGTGGAAACAGTCTCTCGCGACTTTCTGTTCGGACTACCAGCCCGGACCGATCGAGTGCGCTTCCAGGGTGTGGGTGCTTTTTAATGTCGTCAAAAGATTCGACATTAAGTTTAGGGGTAGCTAGGCCTGACGATCGACCAACTCTTGATCTTCCCCCGCTACTATCGGAATTATCGCCTTCATCAGACGAAGCTTCGCCCAGTTCGAACTGACTAGCGTCACCCTCTTCCAAAACCCTTTCATAGTTATATGATCCACGACCAAATAGTTTGTGCGAGATAGCCGAGAGGCCGAGACTGAGTTTTCGAGGGCTGCCTGGGCGGCGTCGGCGGCGTAGTACCTTATTAACTTTACCATAAAGCCGCATTCGCCTATCTCGCTTTCGAAGCAGAAAAGCAATAAATAGGAAGATCAGTAGGAAGAAGAAGAGCCCAGGTGTCGACTTTGATTTCGCATGGTCTATCAGATCCTCCGCCGTATCGCCCCAATCATCCTCTTCATCGATTGCCGAGGAAACATTAAAACTGGATCCAGCGTATTGGAAATCTGAAGGAACACCTTTTACGTTACTACCGAATCCCACAGGGTAACGATAGTTGTCCTTGGGTGGAATTTGGCCGGCCGCATAGAGTACCATCTTACCTAGCGTCCAGCTAATCTCGACATTATTAACTTCGTCAGCGGCTTGGAAAGGGTGTAAAAATCCCTTCTCCTTAGCAGCCTCTCCGATTGCTTTCGTGACGTTGAATCCTGGAGTTGGTGTGTGCTCTATGCCATATCTCGGTATGCCGATTCCCTCATGCAATACACTAATAAGCCAGGATGCTTTAAAGCAGGCTTCCTGGGCTTCCTTTCCGTGATCCTTCTTTCGCGCTTCGATGTTCGACTCGATTTCTTCCCAACGCTGACTGCAAAACTCCAATACCTTCTTCTGATATGTGTTGAAATCGTAGGCCGTATCATCGTCTTTACTTCTGAACACGCCGTGCGTGGTATGCCAGTATTCCGAAACTCCAACGAAGTGATTAACATCGAAATCAATGGGCGGGACGTGCTGGCCGTTAAATAAGCATGGCTTGTCTTCGCACGGCATGTCTTTACCCAATAGCGGCTTCGTTCTCCGTAAACACTCATCAAATTCGCCCGTACCAACTAACTCCAGGTCTTTTGAATTCCCTTTGATGACCTCTCCCTTTTCGTTGGTTCGCAATCCTCTTGGTAGGCAAGGGTCGGGCACTTCGTGTTCCCCATCAATTAAAAATTCGTCGACCAAGGCTTTAACGTAACGCTCGCGCGCCTGGTTGACTCCAAAGCCAAGCCATGTTGATGTAAACACCTTATATTCCTTGGGCTCGCCATTTAAGCTTCGCATTCGCAGCAACTTAAGATCGTTACCGTGTTCTTCAGCTACAGTGGCATTTGGCGCAAAAGCGATCTGCGCCGAAGCGCCACCCATATCCAGGAAACCATACGTATGATGATTCTTTCCATGAGCATGCCCATCAGGATCGTCGAAGCCTCCTAGAAGATAGTTGGCTGCTATCCATCCATATAAACCTTCAGTCTCGCCGGGAATGACCTGAATATGCGTGTCGCAATCGGGGAGGGAGAAGCGAGTGTTGGCGCGAAAATACGAGCAGGTCTCGGTTATGACGGCTCTTTGTTGAGTAGGAGGCAATAATCGCATGCCGGCGGTGGCCATGAGGAATATCGGAGTATCGGCATGTTTATCGTCGGGGATGACGTCCAGTGCCCGCTCAACCAGTTCCTGCAGGTGATCGGGACCAACGTCTTCTGGATGATCGCCAAAGGTTGAGATTCCTGGTCTAATCTTTTTTGTCCATTTATCTTTGGTTACGATATTGGGCAAACTATGTAACTCTTGATAGGATGCTTCCTTGAGGGCTTTTGCAGGATCTAGCCACCGATATATATGTAGACGCGTTCCGGAGGAACCGGCGTCCAGAATGATACCCCATCTCCCTAATTTGTAGCAAGTGTCGTCAGCAATGTTGCGATATGGACCTTATGACGGTTTAGAGGGGAGGCTTACATCTCTTCCCCATGACGGTGGAACTGAGGGAAGCAGAAAGGCAGGCTCAAGACAAAATGGTGGTAGATGCGCAATTAGTTGCGATGTTTGTTGTCTTGTTGTCTTGTTGGAAATTATAGAGCGTTAATATCGCAACATGTCCTTAATCTTAATATGCCTCGCTACGTTTGTGCGACGAAGAGCGCGAAGCTAATAATATGATTATAGTGTGTGGCGTGAGATGACTGGTGACTGGTTTCAAGGTTTGTTTCAATTACGCGTTCTGGATTCGGCGTCAAAAAGCATAGGAGGTAAAGGTAGCAGATTAGGTTAAGGGGGGTGCGGGTTCAACAAGATGCGATGCGATCCAGGATACAGGATACAGGATACAGGGTTTATGATAGCGATAGTGAAGAAAGAGAAATGAGAAACAGTTTCGGATAGGTAGGCTAGGTAACGAGCGAGAATAAGACTCTAACTAATAGATGAATAGGTGAGTACCCAAGGTTCGCAAAAGTTTATTTTTCGATTTGTTTGAACGAAAGGCAACCTTTGGATAAGGTAGTTGGGATTATTTGGGTTATTTGGACGAACTTTGGGACTTTGGGTGAACTTGGAAAAGAAGGTTTCTTAACAGTACGTAGGCCTGCAGAAGCCAAGGAGCCCAGAAATGGAGGCGAGATACGGGGCATAGGCTGGAACTAAATGTTGGTTCGATTTCTTTTTTTGGATTGGCATGATGGGACTGGTTATGCCACCGGACCAATAGAAATGCTTTGTTGTAATCGTAATCAGTGCTACTAGGATATGTTGTGACTGCCAAGTACCTTGCAAGTCCACCGAAACTTCCTCCAATCAGGTAGGCTGGTACTCGTGCCACGCCCCACTTAATTCTGGTTTCGCAAGCGTATACCAGTCTTAACTGGTGCTTACCACTATTATCCACACACCACAATTATCCC